>NC_057812.1:153974668-153984773 GCF_018294505.1 Triticum aestivum
ACTAGATGCATTATATGTGGATGAACTGATGAACACATGCACATAGTTTCAGTTATGTCATTATGATTGATAGAAAGTAATTATAATTTCAGAATTATTGACGAATGAAAAGGACAGGAAACATTACTTCTCTTTTTCATAGACATGCTATTGACGAATGAATTTGACTAGATGCGGTACATATGTAGATGAACTGATAGAAAATATGTTTGTAAGATCATATTGATCTATGTCCATTTGGTATTGGTAATTAGTTAGAACGTTCATATGACGTATTTGTTGTAAAAAAAGGGATGACTGCCATGTTTTCAAATCCTAGTTCAGCCACTGCTCCGGGTTGAGGAACCATCCAGCGTGAGTGTGAGATGCATGCCTGCATAGAATAGTACATGTGAGTGAATAGCCATGTGCTACTTGGTTGATCAATTCCAGTACTGCCATGAACGCATGCTTGCTAGCCACTGTTTACAGTAGTCCGATGCTAGGCCAAACTATTGTATCATTAGTTCTAGAATTAAACTTGAAAGAGATTTTTTTTAGAACGAAGGCTCAAAAGGAGCCCGACTTTGAATTAACAAAGTCATCAACCGGCCAGGATTACACAAGGCCACCAAGCAAGAGCGACCGAAAGATACAAAGGAGCTGACAGAGCAGTTTACAACGCAACGCACACTACTGCACACATAGAAATACACATGAAAAGACCTGCAAGTAATGTCGAAGCCCGCTGCACATCGGCACCAAGAGCAAGGGAGCAGAGTAGTGTCAAGGATCAGCCAAAGGCCTGCAAGAACTGCGCGCAGCCGGATCGTGGGATTGGGATCACGAAACCTGTCTTCCAACGCCGAAGAAGACCCCAATCCTCTCGCCTAGGCTCGAAGGCACCGCACCGTCGGGTCGTTGGGTGCTCACCCGAGAGCAAGAGCAGGTGCCGGTCGAAACCCAGAGCAGGCATAGCTCACATTCCTCACCACGCCGTAGGCACACCACTAGCTGCTACCACCTGCCCGAGGCCACCCAGAGCAGAAGGAAAACCGCTGGGAGGATTGTCGAAGAAACAAGCTGCAAAGACCCAAGGGCGAAGTTTGGGAAGCCTCTGCTTGGACTCGCAGCCGACGAGCGCTCTCCTACCTCGGCACCACTCACCCGAAGAAACAGGCAACCCAAGGCGGCGCCTCCAAGGAGGGAACGACGTGCAGGACGCCGCCACCGCCCAACCCGAGACGAGTTTTGGGCTTTCACCCGGGATCTGGGCCGGGGATGGATACGGGAGACCCCAGCGGTGCCTCGAAGGAGAAAGGCGATGCGCGCACGCGCTCTCACCGCCGTGGTCGGAGATCCGACAAAGGGTTTCCCCCGGACTCGAGATATGCCACCGACACCCCGCCAGCACCGGAACTAGCAGCAAAAGCTGCAGATCGGACACAACCGGAGGGAAGGAGTGAGCAGAGGAGGAGGAGCAGCTCGACCTTCAGATCTGGAGCGGAAGAAGACCGCGCCACAACCACCACCCGCCGCATCCACGCCGCCCGAGCAGCCGAGGATGCCGGCCGTCACGTCCCGCGCACGCCGCCTATCGCAGAGGCTGCGCCGCCTCGCCGTCCGGGGCCGCCGCCCCGGTGTCCGAGGTCCTTCGCGCGGGAACGAAGCGACGAGAGGCCTCGCCGCCACCTTCATCGGCGGCCGCCGGGGCTTGCCAGGCGTCCCCTCAGGTGGCGGCGACGGGAGGAGATGTAGGACGGGGTGGCGGTGGCGGGGGGAAACCCTAGTCGCCCGGCGAGTATCGCCTTTTATGCCATGCCATTCAGAAAGTCAAGGAAGAATTTACCAATTCTAATTTCAAACCTGAGACGAGGCGTCGCTACTACATCCTCTCGGCCGGTGCCATCCTACCACGTCAACTGGGGCCAGCTCCTTCCGACCCATCCGGCAGATTACCAAAGTACGAGGTCATCGTGGAAACCTACATTGGCTCTCTAAGCACCCTCAAGCCAACCACACCAGAAAGATGCTAGCATTCGACACAGCTTCCAAAACATTCCGGCTCATGTCCCAACCCTCGCCAGACAAGTTGATGATGTTGAAGATTATGCAGTTCCAGTGCAAGGAAAAACATATGGTATTTTCTGAGTATGTGTCCATGAATCCAACGTTGATGACGACGTGACATGCCAAAGTGTTGCATCCTATCGTCAAACAATGTTGGTGTATCCCATGTGCGAAGTAGAATAATCCGAATGCATTTTTCAAAATGTGCCAAAGGAGGAATGTATTTTCAATCCGAAGAACAGGCGTGCAAGTTATATAACGCGCATGCTAAAATGAACGTATTCGGCGTCAGGTGAACATATAAAAAAACGAGAGTGGATGGTACCACGAGAGTGGATGGTACCTTATCTGCCAGATATTTAGTTGGCGGGAAGAAAGGTGTGAAGGAAAAACATAAAACACATGAGACGAGGAAAGAACAAGGTTCTACGAGGACATCTTGCAAGGCTCGTGCTCAGTTTCGTATTTGTCTGGCGGGTGTTCGGAATATTTAGGAAGTTTTCATTGAGTACAATTGTCACATGGTATCTTCAGACAAGGCACACATGCTAAGATCACAAGGACAACTACTAGAAGTTGGCTAAAATATATAATTATTATGAAGAATGGTGTGATGGAGCCGAAAATGTGCCTTTCTTAGAGATGGATTGCAATAACTAAATAACAAGGGAGTGTAAGAAGTATTTGTAAATCAAAGATGCCCAAACTCTCGTGGAATATTTGAAGAACAAAGAAGAGCAAAATTCTTCGTTTTTTCTATGGTGTGTGATGAAGCTATGTATCTAGGGTAGGGTCATGAACCTGTCCCAACTGCCCTACTCAAGGACATCTTTAGAAGAAATCATCTTTCAATCGACTTGGAGGTGTTCCACTCGACAGACTCGAAGACACTCGACCAAAGAGCAATTACTCGACCAAGATCCAACCACTCGACGGCCAGGAGACCTAAAGTCACTCCGCACGCTAACGGTCGGTCATTAAATAGTTTTTGTGGTCATCATATCACTTTATTAGGGGCGTTACCAGTAACGCCCGACCTTAATGTATTTAAAACTCTGCATAACTGAGGGCCGGAGCGGTCCGGCGAACTCTATATAAGCCACCCCCTCCTCAGTGTAAAGGGTTCGGACCCCTGTAATTCGTACACGCATAATCCAGTCGACCGCCTCCGGGCTCCGAGACGTAGGGCTATTACTTCCTCCGAGAAGGGCATGAACTCGTAAACCTCGTGTGCTTACAACTACTCCATAGCTAAGTTCTTGCCTCTCCATACCTACCCCCCTACATAACTGTCAGACCTAGAACCATGACAGTTGGCGCCCACCGTGGGGCAGGTGTTTTAGCGATTTGTTGGAGGAGTTGCGATCTTTTCCGATCCAAATCATCATGGTTTCTAACGGAGTTTTGGTGGAGGCCGCGAGATCCGTCTCGGCGCGCTCACGTTCATCGCCGACGACTCCGCTTGGCTTCAGGAGGCTCCGCTCGACGTGGACGCACTCCCTGTCCGCGGGGCAACGCACTTTCGCGTGTGCGTCCGCGGTGTCCTCTTGAGGCAACCGTCGACCCATTATCGATCGGCACCTATGTTGTCCTTCCTCCCTGTTTCCCGCCGGTGCAAGCGCTCCGGTCGGTCGAGACTTCAGCGGTGGGTGAGACACGCGGTGGCACGCCGGTCGGCCACCCCTCAAGTCGCGGCGATCAAGCCCGACAAATCCCTCTATGGCCTGTTCGACCTGTCGACTGGCTCCGCAGAGGCCGCATTCGAGTGCGACAGCAGTGATCCGGCGGCGGAGGTTCTGATGGTCGATGGACCGCCCAGTCCTCCCGGTTTTCCCCGCACCGACGGAGGCGCAGGTGGAGGCGACCCGTCGCGTCCCCATGAGGAATATCTCCCCGAGCCTCTCACGTCGCTGCAGAGAGAAGAACTTCGTCGCCGGAACATGGATGCACTGCACATTCCTATCGTTGGAGAAACCCCTGAGGCTCGTGCCTTGGAGGACGCGTGTCTGGCAAACTTGGCCGAGCGCACTCGACTGGAGAACCTCCAGCGAGCACTCGATGAGCGTGCGCGACAATGGGTTCCAGAATCCAGTCGACGTCAGCTCTTTCCGCCCCCACGGGTATATCAAACTCCGATTCAGAATTTAGCAGTTGCAGCCTGTATAGCAGAGTCGATTCAGCCTTCCCAGTCAGAGGCTGGCAGAGGCTTGATGCAGATCAGAGCATTACTCCGGGCAGCAGGAGACCAGAATTCCGCTGTTTCTCAGTCGCGGAACAGGATTCATAGCAGATCCATTGCTACAGACACAGTCCAGTCGGCTCATAGCCCAAGATCGCCCCCGAGGCATGAGGGACGTGGGGACCGGCGTGATCAGTACGGGAACTGTGAGCAGTATGATCACCGATTCGATCGTGACGATCGACGTCGAGTGCCCACCCCTCCCCCGAGGAGTGGATCGTATGTGCCTCGACAGCAGGATGATAGGCGCCCTCATAGTGCTGGGAGAAGGTTTCCAGTCGACCCCAGGGAACCAGGCTTTGATGCGATATCCATTCTCGTTTAAGGTTTGGTCGACAGGAACAGAGCTCACCGAGAAGGTCACAACAGAGATGCACCTACCAGCAGCAGAGTACATGTTTCGGGGCCAGAGTGCTTTAGTAGAGCCACCAGGGCCGCTGTGATTCCTCCCAACTTCAGGTTGGCGACTGGAGTCAGTAAGTTCACTGGTGAGTCCAAGCCCGATACTTGGCTTGAAGTCTACCGAGTGGCTGTCCAGATTGGCGGTGGCAATGATGAAGTGGCCATGAAGCACTTGCCTCTCATGTTGGAGGGTTCGGCCAGAGCGTGGCTGAATCAGTTAGCACCCAGCAGCATTTACACTTGGGAAGATCTCGCCCGAGTGTTTGTCACCACGTTTGAAGGAACATGCAAGCGACCGGCAGGGCTGACGGAACTGCGGTCTTGCGTGCAGAAGCCAAATGAAACTTTGAGGGATTACATCCAGAGATGGATCACGTTACATCACACGGTAGAGAATGTACCTGATCACCAAGCAGTCTATGCCTTCAAAGAAGGCGTCAAGTACAGAGAACTGAATCTGAAATTCGGTCGAACCGGAGACATGTCTCTGAATCGGATGATGGAGATTGCCACCAAGTACGCTAATGGTGAAGATGAGGATCGACTCCGGAGTGGCAAACACAAGTCAGTCGCCCAAGAAACCGGAGGAGGAAATTCCAATCGGAAACAGAAGCGAAAAGCCGAGCCAGCTGCTCCTGGGAAGGCCTTGGCTGTGACTCAAGAAAAGTTTAAGGGGAAACCCAAAGGGCCTTGGAACCCCAAGAAAGTTAAAGACCAAGACGAAAATGATGTGTTGGATTTGCCATGTCACTTCCACACCAAGAAAGATGAAGAGGGTAAGTTCATTTACCCGAAACATACCACTCGACAGTGTCGGCTCTTGATCCAGCAGTTCCAGGGCAAACAGCCCAAAGAAAAGGAAAAGGAGTCGGACAAAGTTGAGGACAAGGAAGACAGTGATGATGGATACCCCCAGGTCAATTCCACCTTGATGATTTTTGCTGATGTTGAAAGCAAAAGTCGACTGAAAGTTATCAACCGTGAGGTGAATATGGTTGCTCCGGCGACACCCAGTTATCTGAAGTGGTCTCAGACTGCCATCACATTCGACCAGTCCGATCACCCAACGCACATTGCCACCCCTGGGAGGCAAGCTTTGGTGGTCGACCCAGTTGTTGAAGGCACTCGACTGACCAAAGTCTTGATGGACGGTGGCAGTGGTTTGAACATACTATATGTTGAGACGCTGAAAGGGATGGGCATTCCAATGTCCAGACTCAGTACCAGCAACATGAGTTTCCATGGAGTCATTCCTGGGAAGAAGGCTGAGTCGCTCGGCCCAATTGCTCTTGATGTGGTTTCGGTGATTCCAAGAATTACCGCAAAGAAAAGTTGGCATTCGAGGTTGTGGATTTCCAGAGTGCTTATCACGCTATTTTGGGCAGGCCGGCTTATGCACGCTTCATGGCTTGACCATGTTATGTGTATCTCAAATTGAAGATGCCTGGTCCCAAAGGTGTGATCACTTTTATGGGCAATCGGAAGAAAGCGGAAGAATGTTTTCAGAAAGGTTCAAAGATCGCTGATGCTCAGATGGCAGTGGTGGAGCTGCAGGAATACCAGAAGACTGCGGACCCGAGTGATTTGTTGTGAGCCAAGAAGCCCGCTACGGAATCAGCTTTTCAGTCGTCTGGCGAAACGAAGCTGGCTCACATTCACCCGACCGATCCCGGCGCTGCTCCAACTCATATCTCAACAACACTCGACTCCAAATAGGAAGAAGCGCTCATCCAGTTCCTCCGTGAGAACTCGGACATTTTTGCATGGAAGCCTTCTGACATGCCGGGTGTTCCCAAGGGGCTGGCTGAGCACCGCCTACGAGTCGACTCAAAAGTAAAACATGTCAAAGAACATCTCCGACGGTCCGCCGTCCAGAAGAGAAAGGCTATTGGTGAGGAGGTGGCTCGGCTCTTAGCAGCGGAGTTCATCCGAGAGATCTACCACTCCGAGTGGCTCGCCAACGTTGTCATGGTCCCCAAGAAGGACAAGTCACTTCGCATGTGCATTGACTTTAAACATATCAATCGGGCCTGCCCAAAAGATTATTTTCCTCTCCCCCGCATCGACCAGATAGTCGACTCGACTGCGGGATGTGAGCAACTGTCTTTTTTAGACGCCTATTCCGGGTACCATCAGATCCGTCTGTATGGGCCTGACGAGATCAAAATAGCTTTCATCACTCCATTCGGGTGCTTCTGTTATGTTACCATGCCGTTCGGCCTCAAGAATGCCGGAGCCACATTCATGAGGATGATTCAGAAGTGTTTGCTCACTCAAATCAGTCGGAATGTGGAAGCATACATGGATGATATTATGGTCAAGTCACGGAAAGGTTCCGACCTGCTGACTGACCTTGCTGAAACCTTCGCCAACCTCAGGAGGTATGATATCAAGCTTAATCCATCAAAGTGCACATTCGGAGTTCCTGGCGGAAAGTTACTCGGTTTTCTCGTTTCCGAACGGGGAATCGACGCTAATCCAAAAAAAGTCGGTACTATACTCCGAATGAAAAGTCCTGTGCGAGTGCACGACGTCCAGAAGCTTACTGGTTGCTTGGCCGCTTTAAGTCGATTCATCTCTCGTCTCGGTGAAAAGGCATTGCCTCTTTACCGATTGATGAAGAAGTCAGACAAGTTCGAGTGGACTCCTGAAGCTCAAAGCTCTGCTCTCCACCCAGCCGATGCTTGCTGCCCCGATCAGCAAAGAGCCTTTGCTGCTTTACATCGCAGCCATGGGACAAGTCATCAGTATAGTACTTACAGTCGAGCGGGAAGAAGGAAAAGCCTTCAAAGTTCAGCGTCCAGTATATTATATTTCTGAAGTCTTGACCCCGTCGAAGCAAAGATATCCTCATTATCAGAAGCTTGTATATGGGATTTATATGACCACGAAGAAGGTTGCACATTACTTCTCTGACCATTCCATTACAGTCATCAGCGACGCTCCATTGTCAGAGATCCTGCACAACAGAGATGCAACTGGTCGAGTGGCAAAATGGGCGATTGAACTCCTTCCTCTAGATATCAAGTTTGAGGCAAAGAAAGCTATCAAGTCCCAGGCAATAGCAGATTTCGTCGCCGAGTGGATTGAACAGCAACTGCCGACTCAGGTTCACTCGGAGCATTGGACCATGTTCTTCGACGGTTTCAAAATGCTGAATGGTTCCGGTGCCGGGGTAGTATTGGTCTCCCCCCCAAGGAGATAAGCTCAGATATATTCTTCAAATCCACTTTGATTCCTCCAATAACGAGGCAGAATATGAAGCACTTTTATATGGGTTGCGCATGGCCATTTCACTCGGCGTCCGTCGCCTCATGGTCTATGGCGACTCGGATTTGGTGGTTAATCAGGTGATGAAGGAGTGGGACGTCAGAAGTCCAGCCATGACTGGTTATTGCAATGCAGTGAGAAAGCTGGAGAAGAAATTCGAGGGGTTAGAACTTCATCACATACCCCGACTGAAAAATCAAGCAGCTGATGATTTGGCGAAAATAGGTTCCAAAATAGAAGCCATTCCCAGCAATGTGTTTTTGAAACACATCCACACACCATCAGTTCAGGAGGATCCCTTCACTGAAGAAGCCCCGCAGCCAAAAAGTGCCACGGATCCAACTGAAGTTGAAGTTCCAGCTGTGGTCGACCTAATCATGGAAGTTTTGGTCATCACTCCCGACTGGACAATACCATACATCGCGTACATCCTAAGGAAAGAACTCCCAGAGGACGAAGAAGAGGCTCGACAGATTGTCCGTTGATCCAAGGCCTTTACAGTCATAAAGGGACAGTTGTATAGAGAAAGCGCGACTGGAGTCAGTCAGAAGTGTATAACACCAGAAGAAGGTCAGATAATCCTTGATGATATCCACTCGGGGACCTGTGGTCATCATGCGTCCTCTCAGGCCATTGTGGCTAAAGCATACCGAGCGGGATTCTACTGGCCAAGAGCGAATGAAATGGCGAAAGAGATAGTCGACAAATGTGAAGGATGTCAGTTTTACTCCAATATGTCGCACAAGCCCGTGTCAGCCCTGAAAACCATTCCACTCGTCTGGCCCTTCGCTGTTTGGGGACTGGACATGGTTGGACCACTGAGAACGGGCAGGAGCGGCTTCACTCATGTGCTAGTAGCAGTCGACAAGTTCACCAAATGGATTGAAGCTAAGCCTATCAAGAATCTTGATGCTTGCACTGCTATCAGTTTCATCAGAGAGTTGATATTCAGATATGGAGTTCCGCACAGCATCATCACTGACAATGGGTCAAACTTCGATTCCGACAAATTCAGAGCCTTTTGCGCCTCTCAGGGCACAAGAGTCGACTACGCTTCGGTCGCTCACCCCCAGTCGAATGGACAAGCGGAAAGAGCAAACGGCTTAATTCTCAAAGGACTGAAACCCCGACTGATGCGTGACCTCAAGCATGCAGCAGGTGCATGGGTCGACGAGCTTCCGTCAGTTCTTTGGGGATTGAGGACAACCCCGAACCGATCGACCGGAAGAACCCCATTCTTTCTGGTCTATGGAGCCGAAGCAGTTTTGCCGAGTGACCTGCTTCACAACGCACCCCGAGTCGAGCTCTACTCTGAAGAAGAAGCAGAACAAGCCCGGCAGGACGCAGTCGACCTCTTGGAAGAAGAAAGAGAAATGGCCATGATCCGATCGACCATCTATCAGCAAGACTTGCGTCGATTCCATGCCAGAAATGTGAAGAGTCGAGCCTTCCAAGAAGGAGACTTGGTCCTCCGAGTGGATCAACAGAAACCACACAAACTCGCTCCTACTTGGGAAGGTCCCTTCATAGTCACCAGAGTCCTCCATAATGGAGTGTACCACCTTTATAATGTCGATCGCCAGATTGATGAGCCACGAGCCTGGAATGCGGAGCTACTCCGCCCCTTTTATACTTGAATTCTCACTCGGATGAGATGTAATGAGAAAAACTTCTGTAGTTTATTTATCAAAGACAAGAGCGTTATAATTTTCCCAGTGATTGTTATTGTTTTTGTTTGCGTGAGAAATCCCCCAGCGGGTAGCTTAGCTGCGAATCCGTTTCGCCTACGTTTGTAAAAATAATTTCCTACCGAGTGTTGAGCCAGCCTCCCACTCGGGGGCTTAGCTGCGAACCCGTTTCGCCTAAGTGTTTGAAAATCCTACCGAGTGGTGAGCCAGCCTCCCACTCTGGGGCTTAGCTGCGAACCCGTTTCGCCTAAGTATTTGAAAATCCTACCGAGTGGTGAGCGACCCTCCCACTCGGGGGTTTAGCTGCAGTCCAAGTACTCGCCTAAGTTTGAAAAATCCTACCGAGTGGAGAGTGACCCTCCCACTCGGGGGCTTAGCTGCAGTCCAGTACTCGCCTAAGTGTTTGAAAATCCTACCGAGTGGTGAGTGACCCTCCCACTCGGGGGCTTAGCTGCAG
>NC_057812.1:153985177-153985686 GCF_018294505.1 Triticum aestivum
AGTACTGTCCTAAGTTTGAAAAATCCTACCGAGTGGTGAGCGACCCTCCCACTCGGGGGCTTAGCTGCAGTCCAGTACTAGCCTAAGTTTGAAAAATCCTACCGAGTGGTGAGCGACCCTCCCACTCGGGGGCTTAGCTGTAGTCCAGTACTCGCCTAAGTTTGAAAAATCCTACCGAGTGGTGAGCGACCCTCCCACTCGGGGGCTTAACTGCAATCCAGTACTCGCCTAAGTATTTGAAAATCCTACCGAGTGGTGAGCCAGCCTCCCACTCGGGGGCTTAGCTGCAGTCCAGTACTCGCCTAAGTATTTGAAAATCCTACCGAGTGGTGAGCCAGCCTCCCACTCGGGGGCTTAGCTGCAGTCCAGTACTCGCCAAAGTATTTGAAAATCCTACCGAGTGGTGAGCCAGCCTCCCACTCGGGGGCTTAGCTGCAGTCCAGTACTCGCCTAAGTATTTTGAAAATCCTACCGAGTGGTGAGCCAGCCTCCCTCTTGGAGGCTTAGCT
>NC_057812.1:153985934-153996170 GCF_018294505.1 Triticum aestivum
TCTCAATCCGCAAGGACGATGAGGTGCAGGTCGACTGCCACCTTCTCCTTGGGAGCTTCGCCACAAATACAATGTGCGCTCCATCCCACTCCGCAAGGACGATGAGGTGCAGGTCAACTGCCACCTTCTCCTTCGGAGCTCCGCCACAAACACAACATGCGCTCCATCACCGACCCGCAAGGACGACGAGGTGTAGGTCGACTGCTACCTTCTCCTTCGGAGCTGCGCCACAAATACAAAAGTTGTCTCGAGTGAAGAACAAGTTCCACTCGACGGAGGATTCATGAAGATATTCAATGATAAACCAAGTTCAGATAAATCCTAAAGGTTCCAGACCACAGACCGAAGTGCTCGGGCATTCAGCCCAAAAGAGTTTAACGCTTACAAAAACCACTCGGCATTCCCAGGCAAATTTAAGGTGGGGCATAAAAGTTTGTTCACTCCGCAGGAGGAGGACTGGCAGGCTCGACGAACTCGTCCAGGTCGACGCCGTCGGTGATCCGAGTGGCTGCAGCAATAAAAGTCTCCATAAAAGATCGAAAGTCATGCCTCTGGGTGTTGGCGACCTTGATTGCTGCCAGCTTATCTTGTCGCACCTCCTTGCAGTGGACACGAACCAAAGACAGAGCCACATCAGCACCACACCGGGCAGAAGATTTCTTCCACTCCTACACTCGATCAAGGATCTCGTTAAGTCGAGTCATCAGGGACTCAAGATCATTCTGGAATGTGGCCTCTGGCCAAAGTGCCGTGTCGATCCGTGACGTGGCGACCTTCAGTCGAGCCAAGTAGTCCACAACACCGTTGATGCGGGATTCCAGTCGGAGCAGATTCATGGCAGTTTCATCTTTCACGGGAGAATTGATTGGGTCCAAACCTGGCTCAATCCGCCCAGTCTCCTCCTCAAAGTTCTGGCAAAACTCTGCATTCATGATCCAAGGATAAGTCAATTTTCGTATGCTGAGTCAACAAAAAAACATCAGTCGGAACAAAATGTATACCTTCAAGCTTGAAGAACAACTTCTTGGCAAGGCTCCTCAGATAGCTCTCCAGATCATCCCTCCTGCGAGCGATGCCTTCCATCTTCTCGTACAGGTTGAGATTGTCCTTCTTCAAGCGCGTGCACTCCTTGTTGTCTTCGTTCAGAGCAGATTTCATCTTGGTGTTCTCTTCTTCCAAAAATTGGTCGACTGAAGCCAGTTTCTGTTCAGCCAGAGCGGTTCTGTCGTCAGCTTCCTTTTGAGCAGCAGCCAAATCCTGATCCTTCTTCGCCAGAGCTTCTCTTAGTTTTTCTACAAAGAAATGGTGCTTGATTCAGAAAGAGCAGAAGGGTACTCAAGCCTAAGACAAACCAGTCGACAAGCTCGTCTTACCATTGGTGTTGTCCTTGGCCTTTTGTAGCTCTGTCTTGGCCAATTCCAAGTCAAGGTTTAGTTGGATCTGCTGTTTCTCCAAGTCAGCAAAGCGAGCTCCAAGATCACAAGATTTCTGCAATCAGGGAGGAGAAGTTATTTTACAGCGAAGAACGACAAAGACAATAAATACTAAGACTATGGTCGACTGCCCGCAGTCCACCATAGTCTCGGGGACTACACTCAGTGGGTGCACTTTGCGTGCCCCCGCCGGTTCTGATCCCACTCGACCGGCCCGCCGGAGTCGAGTGCAGGGAGTAAAAAAAGAGAGAAAGAAGAACTCAGACCATAGAACTCAGACCACAGTCGACTGCCAGAAGTCGACCGCGGTCTCGGGGACTACACCCAGTGGGTGCACTTGGCGTGCCCCCACCGGTTCTGATCCCACTTGCCCAGACCGAGTAGAAGAGACAAACTACCGGTTCGGTTTACACTCGACGCGGCCAGACCAGATCGAGCAAAAGAATCAAAATACAAAGACTACAGTCGACTGCCAGCAGTCCACCGTAGTCTCGGGGACTACACCCAGTGGGTGCACTCAGCGCGCCCCCACTAGTTCAAAAATTCAATCGACGCACCCATTGGGTGTACAGATGCAAAGATTTTCGGAAAGAGAGTCTTCAGATAGCATATCCTAACAGAACAAGCGGTGACCAACTAACCTGAACATTGCTTTGGAGAGCCGAGCTGGCGTCGTAGGCGGCCTGACTGGCGTCCCGCACCGTCTTCATCTTCTCCATCATAATGCCCGCCTGGCGTATGGCTTCCTTGGCAGCATTCACTTCGTCCTCTGGGACATGATGGGTCGCAAAAACTAAAGGTGGGTCGGCAGGGGCCTGAGCAGTCGACGAAGAAGGCAGGGCACTCGACAATGGTACGGCGAAGGTAACAGAACCCCGATTGGCATCACCAGCATCCTGAACGACTGGTTCCGCCCTCGGCGTGGACTATGGCACCTTGCTTGCAGGAGCTTGCCTATTTTTCCTCGTCAAAGGCCTCTCAGGCTCTTCATCATCATCATCGGGGAGGTCAATAATGTTAGGAGCTGTTCAAAGATCAATCGCCAAAATCACATCACCCAATGGTACACATTGCAGTTGAGTCGACCAAATAAAGACAGAATGTCAGAAATCATACCCAGATTGGAAGTGACCGCATCCTCCATAACCTCATCCTCTTCCCTATAAGCTGAGGTCCCGGAAGTAGCAGCGCTGCCAGTTCCAAAGTTCGTCTGGTTAAATCAAGAAAAAACAAACAGCACGGGGCGTCGGGTGAATACAAAGGGAGACACTCACGCAGAAGCGACGGGGATGTCAATCTTAATCTTCGGCAACGCCTTCCGAGGCTTCTGCTCTGCAACTTTGGGATGCTTTGACGCTTTTTTAGTTGGGGTTGGTGAAGAGGTCCGAGGATGCTTTGAAGACTGACCAGCCTGAGCAATCGCCTTTTCACGGGCGCTCGGTCGTTCTTGGTCAAGCTTGGACCGCCTCTCCCTGCGAGGAGGCGACTCGACTTCTTCTCCATCACTTGGGTCGTCGCTTTCTTCGTCCCCTTCACCGTCAAAATACCATTCGCCACTGTCGCCGCCGCTCGCCTCTCCTTCCAGGTCTTGCTCTTGCTCTCCGTTGGGCATTGAATACATTTCGATAAGGGCCTGAAAGAAAGCAGGAAGAATAAAGTCAGTCGACGCAGTATAGACAGCTGCGCGAGTGAATTCAGATTACAATCAAAAGCTCAGAATCGGACCTTTTCTGGTTCATGGGACTGGTCGAATGGAGGAACTCTCCTGGCTCCCCTGGGGTTGTCCTTGTTTCCGGTGATGCCCGACAGCCACTTCTCCAGTGTGTCGTCATCGACCTCCTCCGGGTGAATCCGAGTGGTGTCGTCAAGACCCGAATACATCCACATCGGATGGTCTCGGGCTTGAAGAGGCTGGATGCGCCGCCGAAGGAAAACCTCCAAGAGATCCATACCCGTGACCCCGTCATGGATAAGCTGGACCACTCGTTCGACCAGCACCCTAACCTGCGCCTTCCCCTCCGGGAGCACCTTCAAAGAGGAGGGTTTCCTCACTCGGTCCATGGTAAAAGGAGGGAGGCCAGTCGACTGCCTTGGCGTCGGCTGGTCTTTGCAGTAAAACCAGGTCGACTGCCATCCGCGAACTGAGTTGGGAAGAATCATGGCTGAAAAGGAACTTTTCCCTCTCATCTGAACACCAAGACCCCCGCACATCTGAATCACTTGTGTTCTCTCGTCACTCGGATTGGCCTTTTTCACCGTCTGAGAACGACAGGTGAAAATGTGCTTGAAAAGACCCCAGTGAGGCCGACAACCCAAGAAATTCTCGCACAAAGACACGAAAGCAGCGAGATACACGATTGTGTTGGGAGTGAAGTGGTGGAGTTGTGCCCCAAAGAAATTCAGAAATCCCCGAAAGAAAGGGTGAGGAGGCAAGGAAAACCACGGTCGACGTGGGTGGCAAGGAGAACGCGCTCACCCTCCCGAGGTTGCGGCTCGGATTCCTTCCCCGGAAGTCGTGCCGATCCATGGGGGATCAGCCCTCCGTTGGCTAGGTCGTCGAGGTCTTCTTGGCGGATCGTCGAGCGGATCCAGTCGCCCTGGATCCAGCCCTTCGGCAGGCCGGCTCGCGAGGAAGATCCACCCCGACTGGTCGCCTTCCCCTTCGCCTTTGCCGTCGCCTTCTTCGCCCGCTCCAGAGCCGCTGTCTTCTCCTTCCCCATCATCGCCGGCGAGACGCGTACTGAGCGGCGGCGCTGGGGCGAGAGCGAGCGCGACGAAGAAGCCTGAAGAAGAGAAGAGGAAATGAGAACGCACTGTTCAAGAAACCCCGGTCCGACGCCTTATATGAGGTCGCTTCCGAGTGGCTGACTGGTAGGCCCGGACGGTCCTGTCAAATCCGGTAACAATCGCGCGCACGATACGTGGCGAAAAAGGTGGTGCGGAGATCGAGGCGGCTCCGCCCTATCCCATCCGATTACTGCGGCCTCCCCCGTCCCGCGCGCTTCCCAAAATTCAAATCCCGCGAAATCTGCGGGTAGTAGAACAACTTGTCAGACGGAAGATCTCCTCCACACCGTCACTCGGAGCTTTTCAAGTAAAGAAACTCACTCGACAAAAAACTAAGAATGGATCAAGGCGACTGAAAAGGAAGTTGCTGTCATCACTCAGGTTCATTGATCCGAAACAAGATATGCTCATGGCATGAAAAATGAGTCGGAGAAGTTCTCAACTTCTTTCCCACTCAAACCTCGATCCATTCGGGGGCTAATGATGAAGCTATGTGCCTAGGGTAGGGTCATGCACTACAGGAATCAGCTATTTTGCCGTCTGCCATGGCGGACGGCAAAGGCATGAACGGCGGACGGCAAAGGCCTTTGCCGTCAGCCGCGGACGGCAAAAGGCTCCGGCAAAGTAGGCTACGGTAAACAGCTACTTTGTCGTTTGCTTCCCGACGGCTGACGGCAAAGGCCCTTTGCCGTCGGCGGCGGACGGCAAAGAGAGCGGACGGCAATAATTGCGCTGTCAGTCCGTTAAGTGGATAACGGCAGGCCTTTGCCGTCCGCCGCTGACGGCAAAATTTCTAGTGTCTTTGTCGTCCGCCGTATGATGTCTTCTACACGTCACTACATGGCAGGTTCTTTGCCGTCTGCCACTGATGGCAAAGTGCAGGTTCTTTGCCGTCTGCCACTGATGGCAAAGTCTTTGCCGTCTGCCACTGTAGGCAAACTGACCAAATGGGTCAGCTCCCAGGAAGCACAGCTGGATGCCACGTGTCTTCTTTGCCGTCCGTGGCGGACGGCAAAGAGCCCGTTGCTGTCGGTGGCAGACGGCAAAGAGCCTGCATATTGGCTCTTTTATCTGTTTTTTATTAAATCCAACAATTTTCATCACAAATATATATGACATATATAGATATATTTCAAAAGGCCATTACAGAGCAAACATATAAGATATCCAACACATAACTTCATCATCCAACCATATATATTACATGCATAGTTCCATCATACATAACAAGTTCAACACAGAGGCATCCAACCATATATATTACAATAGTTTCATCCAACGATACATGCATAGTTCAACGATACAAAAGAAACAGAGAAAGGGATAAGGAGCACTCCATCTATGCAAGCTTTCGTCAAGTGAATGAAATCTGCAAAATGAAAAATAAGAAAGTTAGAACAAGAAGAGTAGAACAAGAAGAAGACTAGAACAAGAAGAGTAGAACAAGAAGAAGACTAGAACAAGAAGAGTATGTCATTTATGAGCTAACTTACGTGAAATGGATCATATATGAGCTAACTAAGTTGAAATGGGTCGTTTATGAGCTAGCTAAGGTGAAATGGATCATTTATGAGCTAACTTAGTTGAAATGGGTCGTTTATGAGCTAACTAAGGTCAAATGGATCGTTTTTGAGGTAACTAAGGTGAAATGGATCGTTTTTTAGCTAACTTAGGTGAAATGGATCATTTATGAGCTAACTTAGTTGAAATGGATCGTTTTTGAGCTAACTTAGGTGAAATGGATCATTTATGAGCTAATTTAGTTGAAATGGATCTTTTTGAGCTAACTTAGGTGAAATGGATCATTTAAGAGCTAATTTAGGTGAAATGGATCGTTTTTTAGCTAACTTGGTGAAATGGATCATTTATGAGCTAAATTAGTTGAAATGGATCGTTTATGAGATAACCTAGGTAAGATGGGTCATTTTGTAGTTAACCTAGGTGAAATGGGTCATTTTAAAGCTAACGTAGGTAAAATGGATCATTTAGGAGCTAATCTAGGTAAAATGGGTCATTTTTGAGCTAACTTGGATGAACTGGATCATTTATAAGCTAACCTAGGTAAAATGGGTCATTTTAGAGCTAACTTAGGTAAAATGGATGTCTATGAGCTAACTAAGCTAATTATGCAATTTTTGACATAAGTAAGCTAAGTACAGATCGTTTTAGAGCTAACTTAGGTAAAATGGATGGTTTTGGAGGTCAGTAAGCTTATTAAGTCATTTTGGAGGAGAAGAAGCTAAGTCTAGGTCATTATGGTAAGCATTGGAGGAAATAAAGCTAAGTCTAGGTCTTTATGCATGTGTTAAGCAAAACACTAGATAAACTTACCAAGATCCAGGAGGTGTAGGAGCGGGGTGGCTTGTGTCGGTAGATGGAGAAGGATCGTGCGATGCTTGTCTGGAGTTACGCTGCACCAAAGATCATTTCCAATGTCTTGTTAGCATGATGACACTCAAATGTTAAGACTAGCAAGTAATGTCCATTCAAATAAAACTCACCGTGGTCCCAGGAGCAATCACTGGCATCTGCGGAGCGGTCTGACCTATCTTCTCGCACACAGACTGCACATTTGGTTTTGACGACTCAGTCATACTAGTTAGTAATGAGACAAACACTACATAAATGTTTTGGCTAATCTGCAGAAGAAACTTACCACAAGGAGCTCGTACATGGCCCTTGCCTGCATGTCATTCCGTGCCCTCTCCTCCTCCATCATCTTTGTCGTCCTCTCCTCCAACTCCCGCTGCCTCTCCGCCGCCTCCGCCAGAAGTTTCTCCGTTCTATCTCTCTCACTCTGTATAGCAGCCTGCAACACCACTCACATGACCATTTGTAATCATTGATGGAAGCGCACACAATGTAATGGAGAAAGATAACTGAGTACGTATCACTAACCTTGATGGCGAGTTGCACTGGCCGTTCACGAGGCCTTATCTCAGGAGCGGAGCTCGACTGGCGCGCCTTGATCTCCGGGAGAGTGCTAGGACAACGGATAAGTCCATCTCCAATGGCTATGGAGCCATGGGACCTCCCGCCACCAGATATCATCACCAGCTCTGGATCAATGGGACCCTGGCTCGGGTTAAAGTCCTCCCCTTTCCTTGCCTTCCCCTCATCTCTATATCTCACGAGCTTGTTGTGGGAGGAGATGTTGGTGAAGTTGTTTGCATCATCGAGGTCAGACTGAGAGAAAGCCTTGACTTTCTTGAAAGAGGCAGTGTGGGCCATGGCATACAGGTCGTACACCTCTGGCACCTTATCCGCCTTATTGTAGCGTGCCTGAAAGAGAGAAACAATGAAAATTAGTAATTAAAGGGCTCAAGCTAGCATGATGAATGAATTTAATGAATCATGAAGCAAACCACATACCCAGTTGCGCCCGAACTGATATAAGTTGGAGCTGCCTTGATGGTGTGGCACACCTTCCATTTGGGCACGTTTGTCCTTGGCCTCGTTGTGGAGGGCTAGCATTGTTTTGAGCACCACTCATCGACCAACACCTCCCAACAATCCATCCGATCCGCACACCATCTCGGAGGCGCCTAAGTTAGCAAATAGAAACTTGAGCGCTACGGCTAAGAATTACTAAATGAAGGAACTTAAGTAGAGAAGGCCTTAAGAATTACCTTCATGTACTGCTCCTTACTAAGGAACTTATTGCGGCACGCCGGCTTGGTCTTCTTGATACCACGCAAGGCGTAGTAGTCTCGAACAGCCTGCACCCGAGCCTCGTGCCGTAAGTTCTGGAGTAGGCGCTTGCAGACGTTCTCGATAACA
Organism: Triticum aestivum; assembly: GCF_018294505.1. Lineage (NCBI taxonomy): Eukaryota > Viridiplantae > Streptophyta > Magnoliopsida > Poales > Poaceae > Triticum > Triticum aestivum. The sequence continues at coordinate 153,993,935 of NC_057812.1, forward strand.
TGTGCCACGTCCTCCTCGTATCCCTCCTCACACCTGTAGAATGTCTGCAATCAAATGAGACTATATTGATTAGTACAATTAATAACTAGCTAGTTGAAGATTTTTAAATGTGTAAAGGAGAAATTACCCAGAACTTTCTGATCACCATGTCTGCCCTCGTGTCGCACACGACACCGTCGATAATCTCATCCGGCAGGGCCGGGGCAGCCACGTAGTGCTCCCAGCTCAATCCAAGCTCTGGAAGCCGACCCTCACCAGGCAACGTGACAAACCCCGGGAAGTTTTGCCGGCAAAGAACTCCAAGGACGGAGTTGGGCCGGCGGACACTATGATGGTGGTCCCAACCCCTGCAGCATGACAAGGCCAACGCATTAGTTATTTGAAGAAACGTGAATGCAGAAGGTACAAAAATATTAAATGCACTTACGTGCTGATGCCGACTCGAGGATGCCTCGGATCTGCCGCTTTGTCAGCATGTAATTCATCAAACTTTTTCCACGCAACACCATCCGATGTGTGTACCATCATCAGATTCCCATCTGCATCTAGTTCGGTTCTTTTGCCTGTTTTGTGCCATGTCATCTGTCTGGCCGTCTCTTCAACCATGAAAAGACGTTGAAGTCTTGGTACGATTGGCATATACCGAAGAACACTAACGGGGATTTTGGTCTGTGTCTTCTCACCCATACCGTTGTCTACCACAATATACCTGGAAGACTTGCAAATGGGACAATAGTTCAAGTCCGCATAGTCAAGCCTAAATAAGGCACATCCTTTCTCACAGGCATGTATCTTCTCATAGGGCATCTTCAGTGCACGGAGGATTTTGTCCGACTGGTACAGGTTTGCAGGCATTACATGGCCTTTGGGTAGAAAGCGTCCAAATACTGTCATAATTGCGTCATAGCATTCTCTGCCCAAGTTGAACTGAGCCTTCAGAGCCATTACTTGTGAGATGGCATCCAACTGACAAAGCTCAGTGTGCTCGTGGAGCGGACGTTTCGAAGACTCCAACATTTCATTGAAGGCCTTTGCAGATTCCTCCATCTCCTCGTCCGAATCCCGAGCATCATCATAGCCTTGCACCATGTTTTCCATCCCGGTACCATGCTCGTCGGTGCGACGACGATCCACCTCAGCTCGGTCACGTTGGGCAGACTCACCATGAAATGTCCACACCGTATAATCGGGCGTAAAACCACTCTTCTGCAGGTGTTTGCTCATTTCAGCCTATGTCTTCTTTTCCCAATTGCCGCACCAGAAACAGGGGCACCAGGTTTTCTTTTGGCCATTTGCAAATGCGGCTTGCACAAACCCCTTAGTTTTTGTGAACCATTCAGCGCTCCATTTGTTCTGACCAGTGTGACCGGTATACATCCAAGCACGGTCACTCATCTTGACTTTCAGAGCTACTGGACACACAACAATTATATATGTAATTCACCATGTATATATTCATTAGTTGATCTACTTTGTCAATTTTATTACGTCCATGCAACCTACACTCTAATAGGTAATGATAGGTCCTAATCCCACCCGTGTATGTGTAGATTGGGTTCATTTTCCCATGCTATGCTCTGGATCCGACGCAAAATTTCGGCAGCACCTCCCCGCTGTTCTCCTGATACACGTCTCTGCAATAAACAGAGAGGATGTGTACCCGGAGAACAACAGGGGAGGCACTGACGAAATATATATGTCGGATCCGGAACAAAGCATATGGGAAAACGAACCCAATCTACACATACTCGGGCTGTCCATGGATAGCGTTGTACAATTCGAAAGAATCAAGGTTATAAATATGCAAATGCATGCATATTTATAACTATGACGCTTTCGAACGGGAGACACATATTGGTTACGCATACTGATGATTCAAGACACATATATAGCTAGCTATCAAGTTTCATCGAAATAGATCAAATAATTAATGAGGGAGGAGGACTTGTCATTTGTGCTCACCCACGAACGAAGGGGCAGAGCTCGTCAAACGCACGGCGAGGTCGCCGAACACCAAACCTCGCAGCGATGAAACAACTGCACATTTAAAACTACACGATCAACACAATTATATATGATGTTTTTCATAACAAAATCGAAAAATATATGACCTAACTAATAATTCACAAATATATGACCCCGTCGGCCTCTGGAGGCCAAAGAACACCTTTTCGGGAGGTGTCGGTGGTCGGGGTGTCCTGTCGGTGTCGGGGTGCCGTGTCGGGGTCGGGGTGCT